>NC_041401.2:14133268-14178268 GCF_900747795.2 Erpetoichthys calabaricus
ACAGTTTTGCTGCACTGCCAGTGCTGGCTGATAATGACAGCGCTCAGTTTAGGTTGCATGGCCATGATTCGATGAAAGTGATTCAAATCTGATTTGAAAAAGATTGGATTTCTGTGTCCGCAAAGCCCTGAAATCATCAGATTTCTGTCACACTAAGGTAAAAAGTTGGATTTGAGTCACTACAGCCTGGTCATGTGAATGAAGCCAGACTGACTTCATGCCTTTATTTACCAGATCAGATTTTCAGTTTCCATGCACTTTGTTCATATTTGGTGGCCTTGCCTTTTAATTGCTTAACCTGACTAAGACACTTAAGGTCACATTCCATGAGCTTCTCATGATTGCCATTTCTTCCTGACAGAACTTTTTTATGTTTTCATTGGGTAGAAAGCAGGGAATATTGCTCAATGCAGTCAAAACTGTAGTTTGTCTCCTTCCTCTGGTACCCTCCAACACAGTCCTGATCTTCTGATTTGCCTCACAAACTTGTCATCTGGCTGTACGGTGGCTTTGGGTCCACCTGACCTGTTCCTGTCACAGTTTCCTCCAGTTTGCAAGTTCTTTTTGAAGGAGTAGTAAACTGATATCTCGCAGTAACATGCTCTGTAGAGGTAAGTAGTTCCAGCCCAGGACGAGAGGGGTCACTGACACTAACAGTATCTTCTCCTTTACCCATAGTGCCAAAAAAAAAGAACACTTGAGTAGGACCCCTACTCCCACCCACCAAACTCTGAGCAGACTTTGCCCCTTCCGGCTCTGACGCCATGAAACAGGTCTGCTCTTGGACGGTAGCATCTGTTACAGAGCCCTGACAGTATACTGTTGTTTCAGCCGTTTTGGTTTGTTTTATTTCTGGGCCCAGGCGGACATCTTTTTTGTCTTGTAGCTGGCACATGTAGTCCAACTTCTCCAGGACTGCACATCAATACATGCCATTGCCAGAAGGTTTGCTGTGTCTCCCAGCAAAATCTCAAGGGCATGGAGGAGATTCCAGGATACAGACAGACAGTTACTCTAGGAGAGCTGGACAGGGCCCCTCATAGAAGGTCCTTAACCCATCAGCAGGACCCACCAGTATCTGCTCCTTTGGGTAAAGAGGAACAGGATGAGCACTGGCAGAGCCTACAAAATGACCTCCAGCAGGCAGGCCACTGGTGTGAATGTCTCTGAGCAAACAATCAGAAACAGTCTTCATGAGGGTGGCCTGAGGGTCCATGGAGCTCGATTGGCATTTGCCATAGAATACCAGCATTGGCAGGTCCACCATTGGCACCCTGTGCTTTTCACAGATGAGAGCAGGTTCACCCTGAGCACATGTGACCGACGTGAGAAGGTCTGGAGAAGCTGTGGAGAACGTTATGCTGCCTGTGACATCGTTCAGCATGACCGGTTTAGTGGGGGGTTCAGTGATGGTCTGGGGAGGCATATCCATGGAGGGACGTACAGACCTCTACAGGCTACACAACGGCACCTTGACTGCCATTAGGTATCGGGACGAAATCCTTGGCCCCATTTTCAGACCCTATGCTGGTTCCTCCTGGTGCACGACAATGCTCGGCCTCATTTGGCGAGAGGATGAAGGAATTGATACCATTGACTGGCCCCCACACTCACTCGCCTGACCTCAATCCAGTAGAACACCTCTTGGTGGGACATTATGTTTCAGTCCATCTGACACCTTTGACTGTCCAGGAGCTCAGTGATGCTCTGATCCAGATCTGGGAGGAGATCCCCCAGGACACCATCTGTCATCTCATTAGGACGTTGTCAGGCATGCATACAAGCACTTGGGTGGGGGGTCATACAGACTACTGAGTACGATTTGGAGTTGCTGCAATGAAATTTCGGCAAAATGGACTCACCTGTCTGCCTGCCGCATCATTTTTTCCCTTTGATTTGATTATATATAATTGTATACATATATTGTGGTGGATGGCTGGTGCCCTTGCCTGGCCGGGACGCCTCTCCCTTGTATGGACTGGAGATGAAAGCCTGATAAGGACAGTACCTCCCCCGGAAAGGTAGATGGCAGCCCCGCTGGGTTGCAGCGGTGCCTAGGACTCTCGCAGGGCTTCATGGGAGTTGGAATTTGGTGCAGCCTTGTTGGGATCTATGGGGACCGCCAGGGGGGGTGATTTAGCTACTGCTGAACCCTACAGAGCAGCACTTCCGGGTAGGGAAAAGACCTCCACTGTGTTTATAATGGTCTGTCTGTCTGTCTGTCTGTCTGTCTGTCTGTCTGTCTGTCTGTCTGTCTGTCTGTCTGTCTTCCTTTGTTACTTGTCCTTTTCTTTCCATTATGATAGCAATATACAGTGCAATGTTGTTCACAAGGTGCTTAACAGAGGGTTGTGTTTTGTCTTGGTAGTGTAATATATTGCTCTACTTTCCCCTATTGTATTATAAATATGTAGCCTCTGTCAGAATGCCTCAAATCCCACAGACTTACCACTGTTTATAAGATATTATAGTATATAACTTATCCCCACCTTCCTTTCTATATCTATAACCTCAGGCAATTAGGTGTAGTAAAAGACAAGCAAGAGTTAAGTTACAATTTAAACAATGTATTATTAGTAATATTTATAAATAATAACAATATGTAAAGTACATTTGAATATTGGCAACCATACAACCTGAATAAATGGTGATGTGTAGTTTCAGGCGACACACAGACTTGTTAGTTACTTAAAAATGTCTCTAGTTAAAGCATCATTCAGCTTTCTTCAGAACAGGTTGCATTGCCTGCCTCAATATGGCTGCCGAGTTGTGTTCTCCATTGTGTTGTCTTCTTCAGTTCATGGTGTGATGGTCTTCATCATCAGAGGTTAGTAAGAGAGAGAGAATGTGGTTGAGCAAGCAGATTTATAGATTCTCTGTCCAAACCCTACAGCCAATAGGACATCATGGTACTTAAAAGCTTCTGATCCAACCCAATTCCAAACAGCCATACTTCAGACCAATGGGGTAATACAACATCTTAATACCTGCCACCAACCAAGACTATATGTCTTTATGGCTTTCTTGCAGGGGTTGAAAGACTTTAGCAGAGAAACACTCGCCAAACTGGTTTAAGGCACATCCTCCCCCAACTCTGTCTTAAAATTCAAAGAGACCCATTCCATGCTTCTCACTAATGTAACATTGCTTTGCCTAAATTACAAATAAAGACATACAAAAATATTTATCAAGTTATATGCAAAATCTTTCATCACAACAGGTTGGAACACAGCTTGTTAAATCATTGCTACTCTATAGACAAACGATTTGTAAGTAACCAACAAAAAATAGGACACCTGCAGGAATTGTTTGCTTTGTATTTCAAGGCTTAATGAACTTCCATTTCTGCAGTAAAACTACACCTTTTATTGGTTAACTAGAAAAATTACAAATATGCAAGCTTTGGAGGCAACTCAGGCCCATTCATCTTCCTTGAAGAAGGGGCCTGAGTTGCCTCGAAAGCTTGCATATTGTAATCTTTCTAGTTAGCCAATAAAAAGTGTCATTTTGCTTAACTTCTCACTACATCCATAATGACTCACATGGTACGACACCCTAGTACTGCAGTAAAACTGTAAGTTATTAACCCATTACTTGTTCCCTGAAAAAGGACTATTTGTATATCTCTGAAAATGACATAATGTTTCAGTTTTTTGGTCACCTAAGCATTTTTTGAATTTCCCCTTGGGATTAATAAAGTATCTATCTATCTATCTATCTATCTATCTATCTATCTATCTATCTATCTATCTATCTATCTATCTATCTATCTATCTATCTGTTTTTACCTTTGTACCACATGAGATCATTCACTGGACTTCAAAATATATCAAACACATGCACATGGAAGACATCTTGAATGCTTATCAAACAGTAATTCCACCCCAAGTCGAAGGTTTGCGCTGTTGTCTGATACTTTTCCTCCTCTCTCCTCAAAAGATCAGACAACCTGTACCACCAGCTTGGTCACTTCTGGGTCACACTCGTTCAGCCAGTGGAAGACCGGACGGTGTTAACAGTTGTAGATATTCTTCATAATAATGTAAGTTGTTGTTTTTTTCTTCCACACGATCGACATTTTTGGACGCATTTAATCAATTTGCCGTGTAACTGATCGACAATTTTTGCGTTAATTCGTTTGACTTCATCGTTTCTCGGTGCTAGGATTGTCCATGTACTCATTTTTTCTGTTGATATCCCTTCATGATGAAATTCTTCAATAAGATTTGGACATAATACGTCTTCTTTAATTGGGAAATTAAAGTGAGGAAAACGTTCAGATTTATAAGAGCTGAGAGCGCAGGAAGTGTGTCTGTCAAAAGCATTCACACGAATGAGAGGTGAGAGGACTGTGGTCTTGTTTGAAAATGTTTGAGAGGAGGGCGGGACTTGAAAAAATCTCTCTTCCAAAAAGTCTCGCCTCCAAAAAGTCTGGTTGAAGGATTTTTTTATATAATAGAGAGATATATATGGCTCTATTGTAGGCATGGAGCTGGACAGTTTGACATCTGTGGCAGAGCGACGGGTGCTCAGCAGGCTTCTGTCAATCATGGAGAATCCACTGCATCCACTAAACAGGATCATCTCCAGACAGAGGAGCAGCTTCAGCGACAGACTGCTGTCAACGTCCTGCTCCACTGACAGACTGAGGAGATCGTTCCTCCCCCAAACTATGCGACTCTTCAATTCCACCCGGGGAGGTAAACGTTAACATTATACAAAGATATTGTCTGTCTGTAAACCTGCATTGTTATCACTCTTTAATTTAATATTTTCTTTATCAGTATGCTGCTGCTGGAGTATGTGAATTTCCCCTTGGGATTAATAAAGTATCTATCTATCTATCTATCTATCTATCTATCTATCTATCTAGCTATCTATCTATCTATCTATCTATCTATCTATCTATATACTGTATGTACCACATTATCACTCCTCTCTGGTTATATGATAAGTGAGTATTACATCCTGATCTCGAATCCATTCCTGTTTTGTGGCCTGTTGTGTGTTTTTGTGCTTAAGTAAGTTAACTGACACTGAGTTCCTCTTTTATACAGAACAGGATTATTGATATTGGAGCTGCTTCCTTCCCCACGTTAATTTTCCAAACTGCTCACAAATGCTTCCAAGATTATCTGAGCTATAGCAGCCCTTTGGCCACCCACCTGACCAAGGCAGGCTCTTCTATATAGGCTGTGGCAGGGACGCCTGGAGGATGGAATGATCAGGAGAGGAACAATACCTTCCCCTGGACACGAGAGGGCAGCCACCCTGGTTTCTGTTGGGGCTACGGGATCGGAGCTTAGAAGCTCAACCCTGACGTGGCCCGTGGTCACCACCAGGGGGTTCCCAGTTGGTTACGGAGCCATGGACTGCAGCACTTACCAGGAAGTGCTGCCGGAACAGGAACCAGGTACACCCGGAGTGCTTCTGGGTGCCCATGCAGCAAGTCAAGTCTAGTCAAGAGTATTGTAAAAGGCTCTATATAGCACCCAACCTGGCACAGACTCAGACTGAGGCACATGTAAAACACAAGAGGACTTTTTTTTTTCTTCAGCTGGAGGGCACGTCTTCCCCGTGAACCCCCCAGGCACAACACAGTCCCTTAAAACACTTAAAACCAACAACACAACACAATCCAATCCTTCCTCTGGCACCACCACCACTCCTCCCAGGCAACCTCTTCCTCTTCTTCCCGATTCTGGCTCCTGAGTGGTGGATGCCGGCCCTTTTTATAGCCCACCCGGAAGTGCTCCAGGTGCTTGATCACCTGTTGCTAATTGCACTTCCGGGCGGGGCTGTAGAGGTGTCCATGTTGGCTCCGGGATCCATGTAGCACCACCTGGCGGTCACCCCAGATCCCCACAGGGAACCCTGCGGGAAACTGAGGCACCGTCGTCAACCAGGGAGGCTGCCACCAAGCGTCCCAGGGGAGATACTGAGGAGCCCATGGCTTCTCCCCCAGAACATATGCAGCAGGGCCGTCCCGGCCAGGCATGGGACCCAGCCGCCCGTCACAGTATTTATTGTCATTTCATCCATACACAGTAGTACAGCATACAGTGAAAAGAAAACAACCTTCCTCCAGGACCATGGTGCTACATAAAACATAGGACCATGAAGAAATAACGACACATAGCATAATAAATAACAAGGTGCATGTGAGTCAAATGTGCAAACATGTGCAACACTGCAGAACAAAACACATACTGTATATCAGATATCAGTCCGGTCCACGAGTGTTCAGGAGTCTGACTGCTTGGGGGAAGAAACTGTTACACATTCTGGAGGTGAGGGCCCGAATGCTTCGGTATCTTTTTCTCAATGGCAGGAGTGTAAACAGTGAATGTGAGGGGTGTGTTGGATCATTCACAATGCTGGTGGCTTTGCTGATGCAGCGTGTGGTGCAAATATCCATGATGGAGGGAAGAGAAACACTGATGATCTTCTCAGCTGTCTTCACCATCTGTTTTAGGGCTTTGCGCTCCCCGAACCGTGCAATTTCCAAATCAGACAATGATGTGCTGCAGGAAGGTCATCAGGGAGCACCTGGAGCGCATCCAGGTGAACTATAAAAGGGGCCGCCTCACTCCATTCAAAGAGCCAGAGTCGGGAGGCAGAGGACAGAGCTTGAGAGGAGAGGAGTGAGAAAAGACAGAGAAACAAAGGACTGTGAGCTTTGATGGGATTTGGGCACTGTGTGTTGTGCTAAGGACTGTAAAAATAAACATGTGTGATTTTGGGACTTCTCTGTGTCCTGTGGCTGTCTGTAGTTGGGCTGATCTTCCACAGGGTGTACTAGATCACCTGGGGTGGTAAACTTTATGAAGGTTGGCATTTTGGATGATAAATTGGACTGGACTGCCAATACTGATGCTCTGTGCAAGAGAGGACAGAGCCAACTATACTTCCTTAGAAGGCTGGTGTCCTTCAACATCTGCAATAAGATGCTGCATATGTTCTATCAGAAGGTTGTGGCGAGCACCCTCTTCTACGCAGTGGTGTGCTGGGGGAGGCAGCATAAAGAAGAGGGACACCTCACGCCAGGACAAACTGGTGAGGAAGGCAGGCTCTATTGTACAGTTAGGTCCATAAATATTTGGACAGAGACAACTTTTTTCTAATTTTAGTTCTGTATACTACCACAATGAATTTTAAATGAAACATCTCAGATGCAGTTGAAGTGCAGACTTTCAGCTTTAATTCAGTGGGGTGAACAAAACGATTGCATAAAAATGTGAGGCAACTAAAGCATTTTTTGAACACAATCCCTTCATTTCAGGGGCTCAAAAGTAATTGGACAATTGACTCAAAGGCTATTGTCATGGGCAGGTGTGGTCAAGTCCGTCGTTATGTCATTATCAATTAAGCAGATAAAAGGCCTGGAGTTGATTTGAGGTGTGGTGCTTGCATGTGGAAGATTTTGCTGTGAACAGACAACATGCGGTCAAAGGAGCTCTCCATGCAGGTGAAAGAAGCCATCCTTAAGCTGTGAAAACAGAAAAAACCCATCGGAGAAATTGCTCCAATATTACGAGTGGCAAAATCTACAGTTTGGTACATCCTGAGAAAGAAAGCAAGCACTGGTGAACTCAGCAACACAAAAAGACCTGGACGTCCACGGAAGACAACAGTGGTGGATGATCGCAGAATCATTTCCATGGTGAAGAGAAACCCCTTCACAACAGCCAACCAAGTGAACAACACTCTCCAGGGGGTCGGCGTATCGATATCCAAGTCTACCATAAAGAGAAGACTGCATGAAAGTAAATACAGAGGGTGCACTGCAAGGTGCAAGCCACTCATAAGCCTCAAGAATAGAAAGGCTAGATTGGACTTTGTTAAAGAACATCTAAAAAAGCCAGCACAGTTCTGGAAAAACATTCTTTGGACAGATGAAAACCAAGATCAACCTCTACCAGAATGATGGCAAGAAAAAAGTATGGAGAAGGTGTGGAACAGCTCATTATCCAAAGCATAGCACATCATCTGTAAAACATGGTGAAAGGAGGCAGTGTGATGGCTTGGGCGTGCATGGCTGCCAGTGGCACTGGGACACTAGTGTTTATTGATGATGTGACACAGGACAGAAGCAGCCGAATGAATTCTGAGGTGTTCAGAGACATACTGTCTGCTCAAATCCAGCTAAATACAGCAGTCAAACTGATTGGGCGGCGTTTCATGATACAGATGGACAATGACCCAAAACATACAGCCAAAGCAACCCAGGAGTTTATTAAAGCAAAGAAGTGGAAAATTCTTGAATGGCCAAGTCAGTCACCTGATCGTAACCCAACTGAGCAGGCATTTCACTTGTTGAAGACTAAACTTCAGACAGAAAGGCCCACAAACAAACAGCAACTGAAAGTCGCTGCAGTAAAGGCCTGGCAGAGCATTAAAAAGGAGGAAACCCAACATCTGGTGATGTCCAGGAGTTCAAGACTTCAGGCTGTCATCGCCAGCAAAGGGTTTTCGACCAAGTATTAGAAATGAACATTTTATTTCCAGTTCTTTAATTTGTCCAATTACTTTTGAGCCCCTGAAATGAAGGGATTGTGTTATAAAATGCTTTAGTTGCCTCACATTTTTATGCAATCATTTTGTTCACCCCACTGAATTAAAGATGAAAGTCTGCACTTCAACTGCATCTGAGTTGTTTCATTTAAAATTCATTGTGGTAATGTGCAGAACCAAAATGAGAAAAAAGTTGTCTCTGTCCAAATATTTATGGACCTAACTGTAGGCACGGAGCTGGACAGTTTAACATCTGTGGCAGAGCAACGGGCGCTGAGCAGACTCCTGTCAATTATGGAGAATCCACTGCATCCACTGAATAGGATCATCTCCAGACAGAGGAGCAGCTTCAGCGACAGACTGCTGTCACCGTCCTGCTCCACTGACAGACTGAGGAGATCGTTCCTCCCCCACACTATGCGACTCTTCAGTTCCACCCTGGGGGGTAAACATTAATATTATACAAAGTTATTGTCTGTTTTACCTGCATTTTTTATCACTCTTTACTTTTGTTTCTTTATCAGTATGCTGCTGCTGGAGTATGTGAATTTCCCCTTGGGATTAATAAAGAAAGTATCTATCTATCTATCTATCTATCTATCATCTATCTATCTATCTATCTATCTATCTATCTATCTATCTATCTATCTATCTATCTATCTATCTATCTATTGTGGTATCTGGATGGGGGTGGTACCTAGCCAGGATGCCCGAGAAGACCGGAGGAGGGCTTGTGCCTCCTCCAGACCTCGAGGGGGTGACTGCCCTGGAGGCCACGGGTACAGAGCTGGGAAGCTCGACCCTGTAGGGGCCCGTGGTCACCGCCTGGAGGACCCCAATACCTGGAGGACCCTGGACCTCAGCACTTCCGCCACACCAGGAAGTGCTGGGGGGAAGAGGAAGAGGGATACCCGGAGTGCTTCCGGGGATACAGCCAACACTTCCACCACACTGGGGCATGTCGGTGGGAGATTGCTGGGGACGCACCTGGAGCACATCCGGGTGCCTATTTAAAGGGGCCGCCCCCCTTCAGTGGATGACTTGAGTCAGGAGTAAAGTGGACGAGGTCTCTGGAGGGGAGAAGGAGGCGGTCTGAAGACAGAGAAGCAAAGGCATTGTGTATTGGCCTGGACTGTGGAGTATTGGGGTCTGTGAGAGTGACTTATTGTAATATGCAGCACCAAAATAAATGTGTGTGGGGTAATACAAACGTGTCTGCCTGTCTGTGTCCGGGTCAAGTTCCACACTATCTATCTATCCTGCCGACTATACCAAATTAATATCTATCTATCTATCTATCTATCTTGTCAACTCCAAGCAAGACACCTCCCGCTCTTATATCTAATATTTTGATTTTGGTTTGATATACTTTAATAATGCCCAAGGGGAAACTGTCTTTTCACATGAGGTCAATTGTCTTTTGGAGGTCAGAGCACAGGACAGCCATTATACGATGCCCCTGGAGCCATTTTTTTAGGCCCAACAGAGTCGGATTACTTCTGGCAGTAACAGGATTTGAATCGGGAACCTTCCAGATTACCAGCTCAGTGGCACCACTCGTTATATATATCTGTGTAACGTCACGCTTGAAACTCCAAGGAGACCCCATAACTTCAAGGGGAAACCCCACCCCCATATGATTTAATAATAACACTGGGCTCAAAAAGCAAAGGGGGCAACAGATGCAATGGACATGAAGCAACTGCCATCAGGACTCTGTGGTTTGGGCACAACATTTTCAGCTTTGCCTTCACTCTTAAATGGCACTTTACTGGGTTGTGTGGTTCCTTGTAGAGCCAACACCTGACTAAGATCCATTCCATTTTAGGAAAGGTTCAATTGAAATACAATGGGTTCTTTGGACGTTTATAAAGTTAATAATATGTGAATAAAACAGAAGCCTTTAATGTATAGTATGTGACCTAGCAGGATACTAACAGATTAAGAAAACCGGAGCTTAGCCAGTTTTATTATTACAGCAAGAGCTTTGAAATTCATGAGCCCACTGAAATTGCCCCAATTTCCAACCATCTACTTTTGATTGTTTATGGCGTCTGATACGGATCTAAATCAAGAAAGGGTCTTTCTGGAACCTTCATGTCTTTTGGGAAGCAAAAATTGTTCCCCTGTGGCGTCGCTCTGCCACCTTTATTTTTAAGAGTGTTTCAGGCAGCAAAAATCCTAAAGCCGACCCCGCAGTTGACCCCTAATCAGGAAAATCAGGATCTCTCTGAAAATGGCAGTCGCGCAAGAGGCAGTGGATAAAGTTGTCCGCACTCGACTTGATTTCAACTTATAATGACCATAAACACTAGAAATAAATCTTGTTGCATTTCATTATTTATATATACTTGCAATTACTGTACATATAGTGCAAGATTTATTTCTACGAATAAATGAAATCAAATTAGCGAATGTGCAGGTCGTTCATTAACACATGAAAATTCAAACTGAGATTTTGCAAACCACCTCTTGCACCCAAAAGGCGCAAGGCTAAAAAAAATCGAAGTGATACGCAAAAGCGAGAAGACAAAATAAAGAACGGGCATCCTGTCAAGTGCGGGATTCAACTTTGGGCTAAACGCCGCCGGGATTCCGCTCCTGAACGGTGAGCGGGCTGTGAAATCAATCGATCACTGAATTGACATTAAATGTATTTATTTTATTTTATTTTTTTTTAGTTTGGGCATAAAAAACGTTAACGCGACGTTTATGGTGCGCAGTCTTCCACAAGAAGAAACACGGAGCTGGTGTGCCGTGTCACAGTAACTGTCACTAGTCCGGCTTTTGTCTCCCTCTTTCATGAAGTGTTATGTAATTGACTGCAGCGTTGTGTGCCATCTCTATCAAACTGTCACAGAATGCAAAAGGTAACATCATTGAATCTGCGGCTATGAAAATATTGATAGTCAAAAATGAGAAATGAAAATTATTTACTAGCCTTCAAATTGACCGACTAATTGTCGTTTATGTCTTACAGCCATCCACTTCGATATAAAAGTGGATGGAAAGAAGAAATAAAGCCTAGCTGAGCAACATTTACATATCTACTCGACTATCATCTATCTACATATCTTTTTTTAAATCGCCTTACTATATTTATCTATCTATTATATAATGCCTTTCATATCTATCTATCATATAGCGCCTTTCTATCTATCTACTATCTATCTATCTATCTTATCTATCTATCTATCTATCTATCTATCTGCACAAGCCCAAGGCATAAGAAGAAAAATAAAAACAACAACAATGCACATAAAGCACATTCAGATATCCTGGATATTGTCCTCATTTTTCACAGCAGAAGACGTCCGTTTTTTGATTTTCTAACTCGTATTCTCGGTTTAACGTCACTAGGTGTCGCTGTCGATCTCGGCTGTCTATATCTCTGGGAACAATCTATGGACGGGCCGCCGTCCCACCGCAAGTGTTTCGCCTGAAACATAAAAACAAATTGGTGACTGTCGTTGTGTGTGTGTGTTTATCAAAACATTTTATCTTAAAAACACATGCATATTTTGCAGACTGTTTGGTAGGCACTGGGTGGACTTTGAACCTCTGAAGATTTATTTTCTTAAGCACCTAGCCAGACAGAGTATTTATTTTTATGTTTGTAATATATTATTATATATATATATATATATATATATATATATATATATATATATATATAATATATATACTGCGGTGGGTTGGCACCCTGCCCAGGATTGGTTCCTGCCTTGTGCCCTGTGTTGGCTGGGATTGGCTCCAGCAGACCCCCATGACCCTGTGATCGGATTCAGCGGGTTGGAAAATGGATGGATGGATATATATATATATATATACACATATACATATATATATATATATATACATATATATATACACATATACATATATTATATATATATATATACACATATATATATATACACATATATATATATATATATATATATATAATATATATATATATATATATATATATATACACATATATATATATACACATATATATATATATACATATATATATATATATATATATATATATATATATATACACATATATATATATACATATATATAATATATATATATATATATATACACACATATATATATATACACATATACATATATATATATATATATATATATACACATATATATATATATATATATATATATATATATACACATATACATATATATATATATATATATACACATATACATATATATATATATATATACACATATACATATATATATATATATATATATATATATATACATATACATATATATATATATATTATATATACACATATACATATATATATATATATATATACACATATAATATATATATATATATATATACACATATACATATATATATATATATATATATATATATACATATACATATATATATATATATATATATATATACATATACATATATATATATATAGTATTATTTTCTGTTTAATTTTTATTGTTTCTACTTTTCATTCTGTAAATCGTTAATTCGATATACATTTTTTGTTGGTGTTAATTTAACATTTTTTCTTACTGTAAAGTACTTTGAGCTACACGTTTTTTACAAAAAAAATACTATATAAATAAATAATGTGAATGAACATAAAAAATAAGGCTTCACTCATTTTACAGTCTTCATAAACACTGCAGTCATTGTACTTCGGAATGTTTTTGGTTAAACGTGTCAAGTTCCAATTTCGACAGTTTGTAACCTGCACCTCAACGCTATCCTGCAGCCAGCACATGAGGAGCAGCCCCTCTTGTTGTTAGATAGATAGATAGATATGAAATATTATGTATAATAGATAAACATGAAGGACACCATATAGTAGATACACAGATGGACAGACAGAAAGAAATTGACACATTTAAATGCCTTTATAAGATAGAGAGAAAAAAAGGTGAATAGAGAGATAAACATGTAAGGCAGTTTATAAGATACAGGGAATGATAATTATACAGTACATAAAACGTGAGGTGGTGCCTAATGATATGTGAAGTGGGAGTGGCTAATTATGGTCAGGAAGGGAGTGGCTAGTGACAGATAAGAAAGAAGTGGCTAATGAGAGAAAAATAAAAATAATTAGGTAGTCAGTATAGATAGATAGATAGATAGATAGATAGATAGATAGATAGATAGATAGATAGATAGATAGATAGATAGATAGAGTGACTCTTCATCGACTGTGAGGCTAGAGGTAAAGGGAGTATCTAATTAATACATTTTGTGTGTAATCTTTACCACATTTCTTGACACACATTGCACACCAAATCTACCTGGAAGGGAGTCTCTTTCTTAATTTCCTTTCCCAAGTTTCCTTCCATTTTTTCCCTACAAGGGTCTTTTTTGGTTGGGGTGGGGGGTTGTCTTCTTAAGGAGTAAAGGCTGGGGGGCTATCAAAAACAAGAAACTGTTAAAACTCATTGTGACATTCCTTGTGTGATTATGGTCTATACATGAAACAAATTGTTGTTGGTGGTGGTGGTGGTGTGGGTAATTATAGATAAATGAGGAACACGTGGCTAGTCATAGGCAGAGGCCTGGCTACTGACAGGTAAGGCCAGTAGCTAATGACTGACACATCAATGCTAATTATACATAGAAACTGAGGGTGGGGCTAATCTCATGCAAAGTGAGATTAGCTAATGAGACTAATAAAGATGGAAGTAGGAAGAAAATGGATGACAGTAGATTGGTCATTTACTAATGATAGATAGATAGATAGATAGATAGATAGATAGATAGATAGATAGATAGATAGATAGATAGATAGATAGGATGAGGAATGAAGAAGCGACTAATGACATGTAAATGATTTGGCTGAACAGTCAGATACTAAACAGTAATGCTTTATTAACCAGAAATATTACTTTTTAAATTTATTTTCAACATTTCTTGACAAGCATAATAGCCAGTATCAGTTCGAAATGGAGATGTACATTTAAATTCAGAACTGTGTTTATTTATTTCATCATTTATTGTCTGCATCATAGAAAAGCCATTGTGAGAAAACTGCGCCTCGGCCGTTAAACAGTGTAATTATGTCCGTATAATTGACAGAGAGAAGATACACAATTAATGTTTGTTTTGTATTATTCTTTTTTTTTTCTTTGTAATACTACAAGCGCCCTGCTGTTAGGCGAGGGCGAATGCATCTAAAGCTACAAACCCCGGCTTTTCCTTTTTCCAGCTGATTTCACATGCACGTCATTAAAATATTCGGTCCCGAAATTGGAGGCGAGTTGTGTTCTCGTTATTCTCATTACTGCGCGCCGTCGGGCCGCCTTGTAAGCAGCGTGCGCTCGCCCATTATCCTTATTTGTATTTGATATTGCACCAAATCAGGAGTACTTGCGTCAGGCTCCTTAATAACGTGTTTAATGTGCACCACGTCGTTTGCATGCTTGATCTTATTACAAGTCAGTAGGAGGGTCTGGCTTTCGGCGGCTTTATTCTTTAGGGACCACCTCTGCAGTGGAGATGAAACAAATGCTTGCTAAAAAACCCTTCATGAGCAACGTTCAAAGACACAGACAAGTTGTGACTGGATTAACATTTATTGACTGTTTAAGCCTGCCTTTTTTCCCCTCTCTCTCTCTATCTCCTTTTTTTTTCGCTTCAGGACAAAGATACCCAGTTAATTGCAGTGGCTGTTCCACAAACTGATCACCATGGTGGCAACAAAGGCTTTGCTAATAGGCACTTCATTAAGGATTAGAAAGTCTCCATTACAAAACAAATTAAGCATGCTCCGATGTTAACCTATAGGTCGAATGGCATTACAGCAAAGTTTAAGCTCTTAGATAGCTGAAAAACTTATTAAGGGTTAGCGCTGAGATAGCATTTTGGTATTGATTTTACGATACGCAGGTATTATGATTTATGGAGTGCTTGTGTCAGTATAACAAGATGAAGGACAAACAATATCATCTCCAACATCATTAAAATTCAGAAGACTCCAGAGCGAACTCATCAGCAACTATATACACTGTCACCGTGCAGACACGCAATTTTCAAACAGGTTTTCGGCTTTCAAAATGTGAGCTTTTACCTGTTCTTTTGAAATTATTACCAGCATCGCAAACACGGGTAGAAAACGTTAATTTGGGATTCCTATACAATATGTTCAAAAATCATGTAAATATTCACTTTCATTGATATAATTATTATTTACCTTTCGCTGGGGGAGGGGGTGTGTGTTCTTAATATAGGAGAATTTTCAGGCCTAAGCGCGGTAATCATCAAAGCGGGTCGGGAACGGCGAAGCCGGGAGCGCGCAGGAAAGGAAGCAATAGGCGGTGCGCTGGAGACCCCTACAGGTGAGTGCGCGAAATGCATGAGACCCGACTGCGATTTTTTTTTTATGTCCTTTTGCCGTATAGTAATTTGAAGTTAGTTAAAATTAATACTAAAGGAGTGCATTATGTAAAGTCTATTATCCTTTATAAACGCTCAAATATATCTTAAAGTTAATTAGTTATGGATTTTTTTATTTGCTGTTTTCTAAAAGTGCATTCATGTTTCGCATTTATGCTCCAAGCAGCAAACTGAGGTGCAAATGTGCCGGAGAAACAGTTTCACTATCCTTTTAATTCTTTTGAAATGTACACATTTTCTTTACAATAAGATAAAAAGATGTAATGATTTATATTGACGATTTATTGGTTGGCACCCTGCCCGGGATTGGTTCCTGCCTTGTGCCCTGTGTTGGCTGGGATTGGCTCCAGCAGACCCCCGTGACCATAGGTTCGGGTACAGCGGGTTGGAAAATGGATGGTTGGATGGATTTATTGTCTTCAAAGTTCAAGGGAAAATGACAAAGAGATTAAGATGACCCACGCAAAAGTGTAGTCGAGCATTCGGGGAAATAAAAAGTGATGAAATATTGCCGTAATTCGATGGAATCCGCGATGATTTTTTATATTAAAAAAAAAAAAAGTAACTAAATATTTGTGGCAAAATAATTCTAATATACTCATCTATGGATTAGCCAATGCAGCTTTTGATAAGTGAACTCGGCAAGCAACTGTATTTTAAAAAAAGAGAGGCGACCTGTAAGTGTTTTAGAGGTAAAAATAAAATAAAAGAAGAAGCCGTTTAGTTGATGCCAGAGGGAATTAAATACGCAGCAGACCTAAACCCCCAAACAGAAAAGAAAAATCAGACTTGGAAACAGACCTGAAAAACACCGCAATGTTCACACTACCCCAAATTCTTCTTTTTTTTTAGTAAATAAAATAAATGCGGAGATAACTGTTTATTATTATTTCACTATTCTTTACCATAACGAAAGGACGCTGAGTGGGGACAAAGTGAAGTCAAAGTCGGGGACTGTCGCGCACTTTTTAGTTTTCCAAGAGGAGTTCAATTTCACATCATTGTCAATATTAATATTATTATGACTACTATTAATTACTATTTTGACTATTATTAATGTTACCATTTATGATTTTCTTTTCTCGTGTACTGTAGAAATACATGTGGATTCAGAGGTGCCCGTAGTCTAAAATATGCTATGCGCTGTTAAAAATGAAAAGTGCCCAAGTGCTTCTTCAAAGTGCTGCCATTGAAGAACCGACCGCATGGAGATTTAGAAGCAGCCTTTCATTTATCTAAACTCGCAACTGATTCCATAAATAGCCGCACGTATAGATGATACCAGATGCTTGAAATACTCGAGATTTTAAAAAAGGGACTCTGGCTGCATACAATCACCCAGGTTCACGTCACGTTATCCAGCCTGCCTACTACACATTACTGGATTAATCTCCTCGTGTTAGGGACCTTCTCAAAGCCCAAAAGATTCAATTTCATGCGCAAAGAGCCCTTCACAGAATTAAATTGTTTTGTTTCTTGTCAAGGATTGGTTCTGTGATGAGAAACGCAATCCAGTAAAATGTCGTTAAAGAACCGGTATTTGTATGATGCGAATATGGACAAACGTGTGACAAAAATTACAAAACATAAGAGTTGGATAAATGCGTAAACATAAAATATGTCGAGAGATAGATAGCTATCCAAATGATAGGAACATGAAAAAAATATTCCAAAAGTTACACAACTACTTTCGCATTTATAATTATCTGTAAAGGAAAAACACAAAATTCGGAGTGATAAAAAATAAATGAGGAGATATGCCTTTGTCTACCTGTCTGTCTACCCACCTGTCCTCAGTCAGGTCTTAGCGATCTGTCTATGCATCTACAACTCAATGATCAAATCACTTAATCTACCTACCTACCTACCTCTCTATGATAAAGGGCTTCTCAAATCCCTCTGAAGCAACTTCCTCATGAAAATACATTGATGTTTAGATGTCAGGAGATGCAGAACTCTGTGTGGCCATCACACCTGAACATAATGTGCAGAAGTAGAAAAAGAAATAGAAGCGTTTCGATATCTAAAAGTAGATCAGAAAGACCCTATATTAGGAATCATTAAAGAGAAATTCAGAACCTGCTTGACTTTTTACCAATTTGTGCAATTCTGTTTGTTTAAAGGTTTATTTTTAAAATAATCTTTACTCATTCAAGTAACAAGACCATTACAAAACTTCAATATATTCACTTAATATACAATCAATTTATGACATCATCAATTTATGTTGCAAAGATAAGTACATTTCTAACTATATATATATATATATATATATATATAATAATATGTAGTGTGTATATATACTGTATGTATGTGTGTGTGTATGTATGTATGTGTGTATATATATATATATATATATATATATATATATCCATCCATCCATTTTCCAACCCGCTGAATCCGAACACAGGATCACGGGGGTCTGCTGGAGCCAATCCCAGCCAACACAGGGCACAAGGCAGGAACCAATCCTGGGCAGGGTGCCAACCCACCGCAGATATATATATATGTGTGTGTATAGGGCGGCACGGTGGTGCAGTTGGAAGCGCTGCTGCCTCGCAGTAAGGAGACCTGAGTTTGCTTCCTGGGTCCTCCCAGCGCAGAGTTTGCATGTTCTCCCCGTGTCTGCGTGGGTTTCCTCCCACAATCTAAAGACATGCAGGTTAGGTGGATTGACGATTCTAAATTGGCCCTAGTGTGTGCTTGGTGTGGGTGGGTGTGTTTGTGTGTGTCTTGCGGTGGGTTGGCGCCCTGCCCGGGATTGGTTCCCTGCCTTGCGCCCTGTGTTGGCTGGGATTGGCTCCAGCAGACCCCCGTGACCCTGTGTTCGGATTCAGCGGGTTGGAAAATGGATGGATGGATGGATGTATAGATATAATATTCCATTTCTTCAAATGAATTTTATAACTTACACATTTTATCCTCACATATATTATTAAATACAAACTTTAATACATCATCACTATTACTACCCTAATACATGCCTCCTACTGTGCACATAGATAGCTATGGAGATACAGTGTGCTCATATTATAATACATATGGAGTATTCAGAAGTGGTCATGCAAAACTAATTACTGCTAATAAACAATCTGCTTAACAGATAGATATATGCTCTATCTATCTATCTATCTATCTATCTATCTATCTATCTATCTATCTATCTATCTATCTATCTATCTATCTATCTATCTATCTATCTATCTATCTATACTGACTACCTAATTATTTTTATTTTTCTCTCATTAGCCACTTCTTTCTTATCTGTCACTAGCCACTCCCTTCCTGACCATAATTAGCCACTCCCACTTCACATATCATTAGGCACCACCTCACGTTTTATGTACTGTATAATTATCATTCTCTGCATCTTATATACTGCCTTACATGTTTATCACTATATTCACCCTTTTTCTCTCTTTCTTATATACTGAATTTAAATGTGTCAGTTTCTATCTATCCATCTGTGTATCTACTATATGGTGTCCTTCATATTTGTCTATTACACATAATATTTCATATTTATACATATGTTCTATGTGATACCTTTCACATCTATCTATCTATCTATCTATCTATCTATCTATCTATCTATCTATCTATGTTTCCCCTTCTGGACAATAAAAGCAATCATGAGAGACTTATCCAGAATTAAGCCCTTTTTAATATTTCAGTAACATTGCTTAACACTGCATTCAGTTCAAAGTTTATAAAAAAAGGTACCTGCAGAATATTTTAATTTAACATATATAATTTATAAAATAAAATTAGAAAATTTCCAGTAGCTCTTTTCTCCTTTGTGAGACATTCCATTCATATTTGTCACTCTATCTCTGTGTTTGTGTGTGTCAGTTCACACACACACGCACACACACACACACACACACACACAATACAAGAAGGAGTTGATTGCCTCTTTCCTCTCTGCCTGTCTGTTTTATTCACTGTATTCCTCTGTCTGTCACTGTACGTATGTATTAAACAGTTGGTGACGTCTTTCCTTTCTATTTCATATGATGCCTTTTCTGTCTATCACGCAGTGTCTGTCCTGTCCTTTGTATTTCTTCCTCTTCCTCTCTCCATGTGTGTTTTTTGTGTTTCCTAGTAGTAGTTGGCTGTAGATGCGTCCCTAAGCCTGGTCACATTTTTAGGTCAGCTCACCTTTCTGTTTGTGAGATTTCTGTTTTAGCTGCAGGTTCCTCTGTTCCTGTCCAGTTTAAAGACCCGCCAGCTCCTGTCAGCGGTGTACTTTTCAGCTGCCGTATTCTGCCTGTAGGTTTGTTTCAGCTCTCGGTCTTCACCATTCAGCCATAATCTCTCATGTGCATGTCTGTGGTGCATATCCACAATGTCCTCTTTAGGTTTAACTTTTCTACAGTGGATGCATGGCCTGATCCACATCTGCTTAAATATCAGACAACTCAAGTATGTGAACAATGGAGAAACATATTGAAAGACGAGGAAAATTTTACAAATGAAAGGCAGCCATTCAGCCCTTGAGTCTTCTTTCGGTAGCCAGCGGGTGTCAATGTCGTATCAAGTTAATCCTTAAATGCTGACTCGTTTTTTAAAAAGACTCTTTGCTTTGTGGTACTGAATGTGTTACATGGGTGTTACTTGTAGCACATTAAATTGAATTATTTATATTATTAACATTTCACAGCATTAACAGCTTAATCCAGTGAGTGTGTGTGAGGCCGGGAGCCCCCTGTGCCTCCCTCTAACCTTTCCAAGTCAAAGCCCACCATGTGTCACCATAAGTGAGTGGCCTGCCGAAGTGACAGCTTTGCTTCATCACACTTTCTGGGCTCTGTATCACACACCGCTGGGCGCTCTATCGCTCTTCTCCAGTCTATTCATCTACCACTTCCATTTTTCTTCTTCACTTATTTCCCCTTTTGTTATATTTCAACAGAGAGAACAATTAAGGAATTCAGTGGATGGTGTGGCAAGCAGCTGGGGGTGGTACTCAGCCGGGATGCCCAGAAGAACCAGAGGAAGGCTTACGCCTCCTCCAGACCACAAGGGGGCGACCGCCCTAGTGGCTTTGGGGGCCAAAGGAACAGAGCTTAGAAGCTCAACCCTACAGGGGCCTGTGGTCACCGCCAGGGAACGCCCAGATGCCTGAGGAGCCCTGGCCCTCAGCACTTCTGCCACACCCAGAAGTGCTGGGGGGAAGAAGACCAGGGACACCCGGAGTGCTTCTGGGTGCACAGCCGGCACTTCCGCCACACCAGGGAGTGCCAGCAGTTGCTCATTGGGAGGCACCTGGAGCACGTCCGGGTGGGTATAAGAGGGGCCGCCTCACTCCATTCGATGGCTGGAGTCGGGAGAGAAGTGGACAGAGCTCGGAGGAGAGGAGTGGAGGTGGCCAGAAGAAAGGCATTGAGTGAAGGGCCTGGACTGAGGGTGATTGGTGCTGCGGCACTGGGGTTGTGTGTGTCATTGTAAATAGTGAAATGTATATTAAACGTGTCTTGTTGCTTGAACCATCGATGTCCACCTGTCTGTGTCCGGGCTGTTCCCCACAATGGTTAGATGTGGCAAATAAAACAAATCCCCTTAAACCAATTCAGGCTGGCAGAGAGCTGAAGCCTACACCAACTACATCAGGGATGATGGCAGATGCCAACCCTGGACTGGGTGGCATTTTGAGCTGATGGAGCTTCACGACCATCCATTTAATAAGATGGGAGAAACTCTTCAGAGGCTGGCGTCATTTACTTTAACATCAACGACTTACACCCACCAGTCCGACAACTTCCCAGCTACCCAGAATTGAGATTTCAGATTTATAAAATCTGGCGTACGCACATTTCGATGTAATTTACCTTTAAAAATTGCAGTCATCTTGTAAATGTGCGTATGTGAATAGGCCTCGAACCCAGTCCTGTTTGTACCCCAAAACAGCCATATACGGAGTATGCTAATGAGCCTCATGCATACACAATCACGATGCTGCAGACCTTCACTGACTGGCAGAGCAGCCTTCATCCTGATGCATCGAGACCCCAAAATCTGCACTCCACACTCCATTATGGAGCCTCTCCTCTATGTTCTGGGGGTCAGAAAAGGTCATAAGATGGGTAGCCATTATCACCTGGCACATGAAATGATTTCTGTTACAATCACTAAACCGGCCATATGAAACAGTGAAGGTTCAGCCATTGACCAGGCCAATAAACCAGCCATCGTGTACAGCACCAGCAGTAGTTTTGCTGATCTACTAAGGAGGTTCTGAGTGACTTAACATTGTAGAGGGAGAAGAGCTGCTCAGATTAAATAGGCTGAAATCAAACAAATCACCAGGACCATGTAGTACTTACCCCCACGTTCTTAAGGAGGTCAGCAAATACAGATATAAACCCTTGACACATATTTTTAGGAAGTCACTGCACACTGGAAAGATTCCGAAGGACTGGAAAATGGCAAATATCATCCCATTAAATTAAAAGGTTGACCAGGCAGATCCAAGCAACTAAAGGCCAGTAAGCTTAACGTACATCACAGGAAAATTAATGGGAGGAATTATTAAGGATAAGATTGAGCAACACGTGGCAAGGACAGGAGTTTAACTAAACAGTCAGCATGGGCTCAGATGAGGGAGGTCGTGTTTTACTAACCTGCTGGAATTCTATGAGGAGGCAACACAAGGATATGATCAGAGTGGAGCAGATGATGTTATTGATCTGGACTTTCAGAAAGCATTTGATAAGGAGCCACAATGAGAGGTAGGCATCAAACTAAAAGAAGTGGGAGATCAGGGTGTGGTGTGTAGGTGGGTGCAGAATTGGCTGAGATATAGGAAGCAGAGGATGATTGTGCGAGGAACCTCGTCAGAATTGGCTGATATTAAGACTGGTGTCCAGCAGGGGACAGTGCTAGGGCCACTGATATCTATCTATTATATAAAAAAATCTTGGGTCGAGACATGATCATCTCGGAGAGACACTTTGACATCACACGAGACTAGACATTACAAACTTAGGAAGAAAGACCCGTGAGACGGTGACTTTTGCACGTCACTCCCTACTTACAAACAGTTTAAAAAAAGTTCACGGACATCTAACCTCGCAATGTTGGAATGCTTTTGGCAGACACACTTCATGTGCTCCCAGCTCTTAAAAATGTTATACGTTCTTGATGACACGTGAACGACTAAGTGAAGGAGATAGATAGATAGATAGATAGATAGATAGATAGATAGATAGATAGATAGATAGATAGATAGATAGATATTAATTATGGTATAATCAGCAGGATAGATAGATAGATAGATGTGAATGTCACTATATAATAGATGAATAGACAGATAGATATTAATTATGGTATAGTCGGCAGGATAGATAGATAGATAGATGTGAATGGCACTATATAATAGATAGATAGATAGATACTTTATTAATCCCAAGGGGAAATTCATATACTCCAGAGCACTGCGTCGAAAAGAGACACCAAACCAGAGAAAAGAAGGCAAAAAGGATGCACAAGACAACAATAATAATCTATGTGCAAATTCAGAAAATAAGGAAAGTAATAATCAGCCCCGACATCCCATGAGAGACATTTTACCATCCTGCAAGACACAGCAGTGAGACAAAAGGACAGCTACTATACAGGCTTTAAATGATCGACGCGCAGTGAGACAGCAGCTGACCCGTCTGCATCTCCTTAGCGTGAGTTCACCCCCCCCCCCCCCTTTCATAATGCAAGCGTCAGAGACGCAAAGTGGCAAGCACCTAGCGCACCCCAGGGTGAGGAGATAAGTAAGCGAAGCAAGGACAGCTGCTCTACAGGCTTTGAAATGATTGATGCTCAGCGCGAGAAGCAGAACACGCAGCACGGCATGAGGAGCAGTAAGCAAGCAGGTGATCCGTCCGCATCTCCAAAGCGTGTGTTCAGCCCCTTCCTTCACAAGATGAGTGGCAAAGAAATGGGGTGGGGCGGGGGGGCAAAGCCCCATAGTTCTTAATTTGAATAAATGATAGGAATATAAATAACAAGCTGGTTAAGTTTGCAGATGATACCAAGATAGGTGGAGTAGCAGATAATTTGGAATCTGCTATATCATCACAGAAGGACTTGGACAGCATAAAGGCTTGGGCAGATTTGTGGCAGATTAAATTTAATGTCAGTAAATGTAAAGAATTACACATAGGAAGTAAACATTTGAGGTTTGAATACACAATGGGAAATCTGAAAATTGAGAGTACACCTTATGAGAAGGACTTAGAAATTGTAGTGGACTCAACATCATCAACTGCCAGCCAGTGTTCAGAAGCCATTAAGAAGGCTAACAGACTGTCAGGTTATATAGCGCCTTGATGTGTGCAGTACAAGTCACAGGAGGTTCTGCTCAAGCTTTATAACACACTGATAAGGCCTCATCTGGAGTCCTGTGTGCAGTTTTGGTCTCCAGGCTACAAAAAGGACATAGCAGCACAAGAAAAGGTCCAGAGAAGAGCGACTAGGGTGATTCAGAGGATACAGGGGGATAAGAGATGAGGAAAGATTAAAAGAGCGGAGTCTTTACAGTTAAAGCAAAAGAAGATGAAGAGGAGACCTGACTGAAGTGTTTAAAATTATGAAAGGAGTTAGTGCAGTGGATCGAGACTGACACAAACATTAGGAATCTTTTCTTTACACAGAGAACCACCAACACATGGAATAAGTGACCAAGTAATTTGGTAGACAGTAGGACTTCAGGGAAAATTAAAACTCAACTTGATGTAATTTTGGAAGAATTAAGTGGATAGGACTGGTGAACTTTGTTGGACCAAATGGCCTGTTCTCGTCAAAATTGTTCTAATGCTACTCTGCCTTAAAATAAATGAATCACAGGTTGACCCAGGCCACCAAGCCACAATATTTGTCAATCTCATCTTAGTTTAACATACACAGAATGTCAGTAATCATGGTTAACAAAAGCAGTGTCATTCTTGCGATGTGCTCTTATTGTAATTCTACTGCTGTTAAATGCTCCAATTAAATTAGGAAAAGCTTGGGTTGCTGCTGGAAAAGGTGTTGATGAAGCCAGCAGGGGGGGTTCTTACCCTGTGGGCTGAAGATTGGTCCCAATGTCCCAGTGGAGTGATGGGGCTACTGTGTTGTAAAAATGTTGCCATCTATCAGGTGAGATATAACCAAAGTCCTGACTCTCTGAGCATCCTTTATAAAGAGTAGTGTGTCTCCCAATGTCCAAAATTGCTAAATTGTCCTCCATGGCATAGTCACTCTGGCCCCCTAATCATCCCCTGTCTCTAAATGGCTATCTCTCTCACCCCTTCAACACCTAACAGCTAATGTGTGGTGAGTGTACTTGTGCAAAAATGGCCGCTGTCACATCATCCAGGTGGATGCTGCGCATCAGTTGGGGTTGTAGTGGCTCATCACTACAGATCTTTGGTCATCCTTTAGAAGGAGTAGGGTGTTCTTGATGTCCTGGCTAAATCGCCCTTCATAGCTTTGTCCATTCTGGTCCTGTAATCATTTCTTGGATCAAACTGGCTACTTCTCTCGCCCCTTCACCACCTAACTGCTAATGTGTGGTGAATGTACTGGTGGAAGAATGGCAGCCATCACATCATCCAGGTGGATGCTACACATTAGTGGTGGTTGAAGTGACTCCCCACTCTCTATGTCAAGCGTTTTGAGCAGTGAGAAAAGTGCAATACAAATGTAAGGAATTCTTCTTATTATTTTATTATCCTCTGTCTGACACACTAACACTGAGGACTTTCAGCCAACAAATTACTCAGCAGAAGTGTGTCATGAAACGCTATGGGGGCTCCTTTATGTCAATAGCAATACACCTTTAGAGCGCCTCATTAGGACTGAGACTGACAAGTCAGATGTTTGTCTTTCTTTTGTACTTTCTTCCTTTTCAGTCATTCTGGTGTGTGTTCAGACTATAGTGTATCTATCTGTCTATCTATCTGTCTATCTATCTATCTATCTATCTATCTATCTATCTATCTATCTATCTATCTATCTATCTATCTATCTATCTTATAGTGCCTTTCATATCTATCTATCTATCTATCTATCTATCTATCTATCTATCTATCTATCTATCTATCTATCTATCTATCATATAGTGCCTTTCACATCTATCTATCTATCTATCTATCTATCTATCTATCTATCTATCTATCTTATAGTGCCTTTCATATCTATCTATCTATCTATCTATCTATCTATCTATCTATCTATCTATCTATCTATCTATCATATAGTGCCTTTCACATCTATCTATCTATCTATCTATCTATCTATCTATCTATCTATCTATCTATCTATCTATCTATCTATCTATCTATCTTATAGTGCCTTTCATATCTATCTATTTATCTATCTATCTATCTATCTATCTATCTATCTATCTATCTATCTATCATATAGTGCCTTTCACATCTATCTATCTATCTATCTATCTATCTATCTATCTATCTATCTATCTATCTATCTATCTATCTTATAGTGCCTTTCATATCTATCTATCTATCTATCTATCTATCTATCTATCTATCTATCTATCTATCATATAGTGCCTTTCACATCTATCTATCTATCTATCTATCTATCTATCTATCTATCTTATAGTGCCTTTCATATCTATCTATCTATCTATCTATCTATCTATCTATCTATCTATCTTATAGTGCCTTTCATATCTATCTATCTATCTATCTATCTATCTATCTATCTATTTATCTATCTATCTATCTATCTATCATATAGTGCCTTTCACATCTATCTATCTATCTATCTATCTATCTATCTATCTGTCTATCTATCTATCTATCTATCTATCTATCTATCTATCTATCTATCTATCTATCTTATAGTGCCTTTCATATCTATCTATCTATCTATCTATCTATCTATCTATCTATCTATCTATCTATCTATCTATCTATCTATCTATCTATCGTGACCTGTAGGGGATATAATAGTCGGCCAAACCCAACACATATTAACACCAGGCACAAGTTCCAGCACAACACACTTTTATTCACAGTGGGAAAGGCTTCTCAAAACCCGTTTCCCACAAGCAGCACAGTACAAAGCACAAATAAACACAGTGCCTTCTTTTCTTTTCCTTCTTTTCACTCTCTTTTTTTCTCTTTATCTTCTTCACCTCCGCTCCTCCTCCGGCAAGCTTTGCCATCTCCCTCACAACTCTGGCTCCTGGAGTAGTGCCCACTGAATCCTTTTAAGCTGCACCCGGGAGTGTTACATGTGGCTCATTAGGGAGGTCTGGTATCACCCCCAGATCGAACTCCCAGAATGCCCTGTGGGAACCTGTGGTACCACAGCAACCAGGAGGGCTGCACTCTGCCCTCTGGTGTCACGGTGGAGATTATCTATCTATCTATCTATCTATCTATCTATCTATCTATCTATCTATCTATCTATCTATCTATCTATCTATCTATCTATCTATCTATCTATCTATCTATCTATCTATCTACCAATCTGCCACATAATTAAAACCACTCTTTGATTGTGTGAATGACTGAGCTGCATGTGTTACACTATGGGAAGATGGCAAGCCGGTGGAAGCAGCGTGATGCTCTGTTTAATATTTTGCTGGGAAACCTGGGGTCCTGAAATTCATGTGGATTTTATGCATACCACCTACACTAAAAATTGTTATCTATCTATCTCAAATTATTTTCTTAGCGATTTCTATCCTGCATGTCAAAGACAACTAAAGTTCTCCTTCATTTTGGAGCCACTCGACCATCTGCATTGGATTCCTGAAGTCCTGTCTTCTCCAGACTAAAACAAGCCGACCATTTAAAGGCTGTAGCCTAAGTGAGCCTGCCGAGTCTTGGCATGTATTCCTGTCTTTAAATGAGTGACGTTAAGAGAGCAGGCCCAGAACCCTCGAAGCTCGGCTCCTGGCCTCAGATGAATGCCATCTCTCCTGCTGTGACTTGGCACACCCTGATGGACGGCTGGAGACCAACAAAGGAACGAGGTTGTCAAGTGGGCCTTCAAGTGAAATTTTAATGCTGTTGATTATGCAGAGCCAATTTGCTTTCCTACTTGGAAAACATTACTCATTCTTCTTGCAAATTCACTCTACAATTAATGTTGCGCTAAGTTAAAAATGAAGTCAAATACATGTTATGTTTTTATGTTTTACTATATTCTACAGTTTCTTGATATATTTAAAGTATTCCATGGAATCCAGGCTGGAACCAGACCCAATCACCACTATGGCGCACCCCATATGTCTTCTGAAGGTCATGTTAAAAGTGACATTCAGGGGCCTTTGTGTGCCAACCTGAAGTAGAAGGTGGGATGCATGGTCTTTGGCCAGGGAAGCGGAGATTAGCACATCCTTCGGTGAAAGGATCTCCAATGAGGTAAGCGCAGGCACTCATATAATAACCAGACCACCGTGATGTAATGGCGGACAGCGATTTAGATAACCTAATGTAGCAGAGCCCAGAAGGGGCTGACCAGCTACTTTCCTGGTGCAGATGAGCAAATCTTTATATTGTTGGGTAGCTGGCTTTCTCGATTTTTTTGGTTTCCTCTCCTCCTGTCCTATCTGGCCATAGCTATTATAAAATTATACACTAATCTTCACTTCACCAACCATTTTCTACCACTTGTCCAGGTTGCAGGGACACCTAAGCAAAGATGAGCAGACTATACTGACTCAAGAGAGCAAAAAAAGAAATGAAAACAACAAGTCGAAAGTCAAAACACAGGTCTAAAGTCCAAAAGTGGGAGACGAAGAAAGTCCAGAACACCATCGAAGAACTCAGAGTCAAAAAACACCAGAAGGAATTCAAAAAACCAAGAAGGACTAAATAAAGATATTTTAATGCAGAGAAACAAAACTTATCTGTCAAGCTCTAATACCCCAGAAACACCCGGGGGGATCTTTGTGCTGTCGTAAAATTGACGTTACAAACAAGAACTCCCTGGGGAATTTTGGGAAAGATCTCCATGAAGATGGTGGAAATAGAATCCTAAACCAATGGGCACTTTCCCCACCACAGGAACTTTTGTTTTCAGGAGCCAAGGAGTTCCTGGACAATGTAGACCTTGGACCTCCTTGTGATCTCTGGCCAGTGTTGTGTCTTGTGTTCCCACTACACAACAGGAATTGCAAGCTGTACGCAAAACATGTGATGTACAAAGAAGTGGGATGAATCGAAGAGTGTGCCACCTTTGAGATTTCTTATGATTATTATTTTTACCCCTTTCTCTTGTGGCATCGCTGCAGCACCATCTTGTTTCTTGGTTATTTTTGGATTTATTTTCATGGCCATAACTGTTGTGATGTGGAGTCTTCCACATGGCGTATGAGGTGTGAGATCTCCAAATGGGCTTCACTGGAAAGGCACAGGCCTCCACTGCCAAACATGTAAAGGCCTCATCCCAATCAGCTTGATTTCAACTCTGTTAGCCTGCCTAAGACTTCACAGGCCCAAAGGGGATTTAAGCCTAAAAAATAAAATTAAATCTCTCCTATTGTAAAGGTAAATCCTGAGATGAGACTTTCTCGAAGATAATTTCAACTCGCGCAAGAGATGATTTCAGGTCCCGCGAGATGAGACTTTTTGCCAAGAGATTTTGACAAGTCCCGACCTCCTTTCAAACATTGACAACCACACCCACGGACCAATCACTTCTCATTCGTGTGAATGCTATTGTCAGACACAGTTCCTGCGATCTCAACTTCAAGCAGGGTGGGAAATAAAAGACAAAGAGTAGAAGACAAAGTAGAACATTGTACAGAGGTTCAAAAATGTTGCCGCGATACACATGCAGAGCAGATTAGAGATTATGAAAGTACTAAAATTCGAAAGTCTCAAAAAACTGATAGTAAAGATCGCATTAGTGCTAACAAACAAAAATTATTACTCAGTGCAATAACGGAACAGCAAAAAGAGATAGATAGATAGATAGATAGATAGATAGATAGATAGATAGATAGATAGATAGATAGATAGATAGATAGATAGATAGATAGATAGATAGATAGATAGATAGATAGATAGATAGATAGATAGATAGATAGATAGATAGATAGATAGATAGATAGATAGATAGATACTTTATTAATCCCAAGGAATATACGGACATAGGTGATATGACAGAAATATGTAGATATTGTTCGGCTTTAAACTTTAAGTCATAGACTTGTAGATCATCTAATTCATGTTGCCATCAGGGAAAAGTAATGTAGAGGTGTAAGAGAATGAAAAGATTTGTTATTTGGTGAAAGTGGCTGGCACATAGCGCAGGCCGGGGGGTTGGCAAGCCAAGCGAGCAGGGGGCAGAACCCTCTAGTATTCCAAAAAAAATACTTCAAAAGAGGAGGGATGACTGCAAAGCCTCAGCTTGAATAAAGAGGGCATACAAAGGCATACAGTGGAAAATTTTATGCAAGCAAAATAGAAAAATACAACAAATATCTCAAAATTTGGCCTAGAAAGGCAATCCAAAGAAAACAAGTCCCAATATACCATCCATGCATTAAATTAACTGATTTAACTAATTAATTAAATAATTGAGAAATGAATGTGTTTTGGGGCGAGAACAGTCATTTGTTAGACAGGGGTCTAAACAGGCTTAAAACAGAAAAGACGAACACCAAAACCAAAATGCCGCCCAAACCCATAGTCTGAAAGAAAATAGAAATCTAAATTCAAAAATGAATCAAACAGCTTTTCTTTAACAAGTGCTTGATTCTGTTTGTTTTATCGTGATTAGAGGCAATGCCCGCCACCTTCATGTGTCATGTTATTTATAATAATAATAATACATTTCTATTTAAAAGCATCTTTTATTGTACCCAATTTCCACTGTACAACAATACACATAAAATCAAACAGTCCAATGTACAAACAAAGTTAAGAACAACAATACAATACAATACAATTTGTTTTTGCATAGACCAGAATCACACAAGGAATGCCACAATTTAACAGGCGCTGCCTTTTGACAGCCCCCCAGGCTTGACTCTCTAAGAAGACAAGGAAAAACTCCCAAAAATAAACCCCAGAAGGGAAAAAAACCTTGGGAAAGGTAGTTCCAAGAGAGAAAAGGGAAAAAAACCTTGGGAAAGGTAGTTCCAAGAGAGACCCCTTTCCAGGTAGGTTGGGTGTGCAAGTGGGTGTCAAAAAAAGGGGGGTAAATACAATACAATACATAGAACACAAGTAATCCTCAATACAATAGAAATATTACAAGTACGGAGCAGAATTCAACAGTAGATGATATCCCATAATATGATTTGGATTTGTTCAGAGTCCTGGAGACCTCATCCATCAAGCTGCCTCCCCTTATTGGCCATTTCACAGCTGAGACAGCACTGGGCCAGCCATTCCGGTGAAAGGATCCCTTTACCTGACGATTCCTGCGATCCTCCGTCAGCGATGACTTTTCCTTAGGCAGGCAAAACAACTTGGAAGGTGGGTCGTGGCACCAAGTGCCACATTTGAGTACCGAGAAGAGAAACAGAATAGGTGAGGGTTAGTAACAAATTCTAACTATCATGTTACTTACGTTTTAGTGCTAATGCCTAACAACAGAGATGCAGTCTGTACAGTTAATCAGCAGCTCTAGTCAGGGTGTGCTAAACTGAAGTACTGAGTCTTCAGCTGGGATTTGAAAGCTGAGACTGAAGGGGCATCTCTTATAATAGCAGGCAGACCACTCCACAGTTTAGGGCCCCTGGAAATAAAAGCTCAACCTCCCACTGTTACTTTATTAATTCTAGGAATCATAAGGAGACCGGCATCTTGAGATCTTAATGTGCGCTCAGATTTGTAAGTCATGATAAGTAAGCCAAATGTGTCCAAACAGAAGAGATTCAACACCATTGTTGCCCTCCAGCAAAGATCAGGAGTGTAATATTCTAAGAGGTCAGAAAGAACCCAAAGTTAACATCTAAAGATTGTCACCCATGTGCGCATTGGGATCATCAAGAAGGCTCTGGTAAGCCGATCAGCTGGGCAAGAGGGGCAGCAGTTGTTATTGATATCTTCCACTTTTCAAACAGCTCTGAGCAGTTGCCAGGAGGGGATACCTAGTCCCCCCCACTCCCACTAATGATGCCATCAGTCCTGTCCTCCTCAGACTGGAGCACATGAAACCGGGCAGTTGACCCCAAGACGGCCAAAGAGACGGAGCTCTTGACAGCAAGCCTTGTTTTATTGAAAGACGTGTGGCCAAGATGGCACTCATAAATTTGTTTGTTTTTTCACTTTTGTTACCAAAAAATGATCAGTTAAAGGGGTGTCATACACGTGCGCATGGGAGGCAGCTCAAAGGCCTGCATGAGAGTAATTCCATGCCAGACCAGGAGGTGGCGGAGCGCTGACTCTTTTTCTCACTTTCCTGTAGACTGTTCACGGGAAATTCTGCATGGCCCTATTGACTGCCTCCTTTATTGGCCATTCTACAGCTGAGTCAGTGCCCGGCCAGCCAATCTGATAAAAGGACCCCTCTACTCGACAATTCCTACGATCCTTCTTCAGAGATGACTTTTCCTTAGGCAGGCAAAACAACTTGGCAGGTGGGCCGTAACACCAAGTGCCACATCTGAGTAACGAGAAGAGAAACAGAATGGGTGAGGGTTAGTAACAAATTGTAACTATCATGTTACTTATGTCTGCGGTGGGTTGGCACCCTGCCCAGGATTGTTTCCTGCCTTGTGCCCTGTGTTGGCTGGGATTGGCTCCAGCAGACCCCCGTGACCCTGTGTTCGGATTCAGCGGGTTGGAAAATGGATGGATGGATGGATGTTACTTATGTTTTAGTGCTAACGACTGACAACAGAGATGCAGTCTGTACAGTTATTCAGCAGCTCTAGTCAGGGTGTGCTAAACTGAAGTAGTGAGTGTTCCGCTGGGATTTGAAAGCTGAGACTGAAGGGGCATCTCTTATAGTAGCAGTCAGACCACTCCACACACGTCTCTTAGTGCAGAAATGTCAGCAACAGCTGCGAAAACAGTAAAGGCAGGCCATCTGGCTTTTTTTGTCACCTTCTCTACTGAATCATGTTTGCTGTCCTCAAGAGCAAAACATGATGCATACTGTACACTAGATTCTAGAATGTCCATTTTGTCAGCTTTAATACCACTAGTCATCTCATGGATATAAAGCTCTTTGCTGTTGGTTTGCAGATGACATAAATGTATCAATGTGAACATCCGTGCCGTTTCAGAGGACAGATGTGTTGACATTACAGTTAGACATTCAGGACACTTGTACCATCACGACAGGCAAAACCAATCTGACCAAGAAATCGGAACTGAGACTTGTAATGTAAAGATACGTAAGGTGGCGCCACACCAAGAAGAGCCTTAAAAACTTAAAGAAGTTTGCATTGAATACAGAAGGAAACAGGTAGCCAATGCAATATCAGAAGTGTAGGAGTGATCTGCTTCCAGGGTTTTAAGTGGGTAACCTCTCTTGCTGCTGAATTCTGTATGTATTGTAATTTATTTAGACTTGAAGCAGGGATACCAAACAGAAATGCATTGCAATAGTCAAGTCAGGAGGTGACAAAAGCAAGAATCACCGTCTCAGTTGCAGTATCAGAGAGTAATGGACGTGGCCTTGAAATTTGCTTAATGTGGAAAAAGGCAACCTTGGTAATATCTCTCTCTATATAAAATCCAATGCCTGTCTGTCTGTCTGTCTGTATGTCTGACCACTTTTCATGAGAGAACTACTTAACCGACTTAGATTGGAGTTTTTTCTATAATTTGCTTGAACATTCCGGTTGATTTTGTGACTTCTCTCATTGCGCTAAGTATTATAGTTCACTTCCAGTACCAATTTATTTGAGCGAATCCGAAAGAGCGGCTGCAGGCCAAGGGGAGGGGGAAGCGTGACGTCAAGCGTGGGGAGCCAGGCGGGGCCCTCCTCACTCACACGCCAGCCTCCATTCGAGTCAGTATACCTCTTTCCATGTTTTGGAGCGTACCTTGCCTCTGTTTAGCTAGCGATACCTGTTTGTTTATTGATTTTTAGAGTTTTGTCCTGTTTCACTACTACGCGGGTGGAGCCGCTGGGGACAGCTAGTTATTAATATGAGGATCAAAAGAGAGTGTAGGATCAAGGATAACACTAAAGATTTTTAACCTGTGCAGACAAAGATGTAATAAAGCCAGGGATTTTTACTGAGGAATTATCTGTTTTCAATTATTGTCTGTTATTTAGTGCTTCAGCTATTCTCCACCCCGCTTTGTTCTACCTCTAATGGCCATCATTTTGTTTATGTATAATTTTTTGGTTTAATCCCATCTTACCCTTTGTTGTGTTTCTTGTCTGTTGAGGTGGAGATTCTAATTAGACCTAATAACCCCCACAGCTCCTGGGGTCATTTGCGTACACTGGGTGACCATACTTTTTATTGGTTAATCATTCATCCACCGATGCACATGTACACATCATCAGTGTTGTCTCCTGGAGTCATAGTGTGTTTGGGGTCCTGCAGCAGACACCCTCTTCCAGACGATCCGACTGAGGTTCATCAAGTCTATAGGCCTGTGTCCGATTGGCATTTTGTGGTCCCCACACATCACCCCTCTTCATTCAGATCCATCCCGATGCCCTCTCTGCAGCCTCCACGCTGTTCTTGATGGCTCTTCTCCTACTTGCACCATTGCATGCCCAGCGTTCTGTAGGCTGTGTTGAGGGAATGGCCTGCAAACCCTCAGCAACCCGCCTTCCACTGGCATACACCTGGTCCTCCACCCTTTTGTACGACGGGCCTCCAGCAGTTCCTGGTACTTTTCCCTCTTCCTCTCCTCCCAAGGCACAGTTCGCATCCAGGAGGAAGAGCTGTTTTGAAACCTCAGAAACCAGGATGATGTCAGGTTTCGGAGTGGATTGGTGATATGTGCTGGGATTTTCAGCTGCCTATCTAGGTCAGTTGTTTCAAAGCTTTAATAACAAGGAAAAATTTGTTATCAGGAAGTCAAGAATCAAATAAACAAATCTCGGGACCTGCAACTAAATCAGAGGCAGGAACTGCTGCAATGAATTTATAAACCAGACGATTAACATGTCACCAGAGCCAAATCGTAAAACTTAAGCCATTGTCAAAGGATGTGCTGAATTCGGTAACTAGAAAAGGCAAAACACGTCAAGAGAACAAATGCTAAGGCTTTGGGGTGAATCACAATCTTGGACAAAGTGTGTCAGGGCAGAGTTAGCTTAAATATGTTTTTTTTTAATGTTGTCATATTAATTGACTTCTGGGACATGGCCTCTAACATTCAGCCATCACACCAGGAGCAACCAATGGCGGTACCCATAAGAAAAACACAATGATATAGCAGGAAAAGACAATTGAGACGGCAGCCATTTTGCACCAGTATGCTCACCACACATTAGCTGTTAGGTGATGAAGGGGTGAGAGAGTTAGCCAATGTGAGACAGGGGATGATTAAGGGGCCAGAAAGACTAGGTGGGCAATTTAGCATGGACATTGTGATTCACCCTACTCTTTATAAAGGATGCCCAGGGATCTTTGATAACCACAGAGAGTCAGGACTTCGGTTTTACTGTCACTGGAAACTCCAATAAATGATTAATTCCCAACTCCTGAGCGTTCTCAGCCAGTTCTAATATCCTGAGTTAGGACTCGGGAGTTGTGACGTCAACTTGCAACGTACCTGAATTTAAAGTGACAATACAGAATCACAAAATCATATATTAAATCAACAATGATAACACATAGACATGATATAGACATAATATATCAAGCAAAGCAAAAGACACTGGAACTTACCAACACCACGAGCACATTCAGTGAACTGCAAGGGACTGGGGGTGTTCCTCTGCCTTTATAGGGCTGACAGCAGTTCCTTGGCAGTGATGAGCAGGTGGTCTACCCACAAAACACATGGCGCATAGACCAAGAGACTTAGACATTAAAGAAATTAAATGATCAACTACATGTACTACTTTGTTGGGCTTCCACCTCAGCCAGAAGTGCCACGTATCTGGGACACCGGAAGTACTCCTCTGTATTGCAAAAAATAAGCCAGCTGCCTCAACTTGGTGAGCCAGAGTTGAAAGTAAGGAGGATGAAGCTTGTCAGGAGGAGCAGAGGTGGCAGAGACAGAGAGACAGAGGTGCTGAAAAGAGAGAAGAAGCCCAAGTGTTTCTCTGTGCTGCTTGGTGTACTGACTGCTTTGGCTGTGCCATATTGGTGCTGTGGGAAACGCTTGGGGGAAGCGTTTCACATTAATAAAATTCTATTTGTTACTGCACTTGTGTCCAGAGTCTATCTGTGTTGGGTGTTAAGGAAGCTGGAGTGCCACCTGGTGGCCACTGCAGATTATTAAGAAACCAGGTTCTGCCTTAACCGGGTTATTCACCTTAACAAAATTATGTTTGTGCATGTAAATGTACTGAATGTTAATATAAAAAATAACATAAAAGATATTTTTGAGCACTAGCCCCTTGATAAGGGACCCTTGCATGACAAAAACATTAAACACAAAACACAAACATACAAAACAAAACATAACAAAAACATAAAATACTAAAATTGGGAGTGGTCTCCCCTCGACTTTCTCGTATACTCGAATATGGGGATGGATATTTGAGGAGTAAACCGCAAGACAATGATTATATTTTTATATTATGTACATTAAAGAACCATCAACAACAAATCAAATCAAATAAATAATATATTGAACAATTATTATCAAAGTAAAGTTGAACAAATCAGACTCTGCAGCTGCATGAATAAAAAAGTACCACTTCCGATTAGAGGAAATAGCCCAAAAGTTGAGAGAAATTTATGTTTTGTACCTAATACTTGTATGCAAAATTTGGTTGACCTACTGTAAGTGAAAGTGTACTCAAGTTATCGTGTTTACATACACACACACAGACATAATTCCAAAAATGGTATTTTCAGACTCAGGGAGGTCTAAAATGTTGAGATTCATCAAAATCTCGAAATCGAATTTTTGAATGATTACAATACTTTCCCTACGAGAAATGAAATCGGACTCAGGGAGATCTAAAACATCTACATTTATTAAAATCTTGAGGTCAGATTTTTGGACGATTCCAATACTTTGCCTATACTTTGTATACAAGAAAGTAAAAAAACTGCAGTTAAGAGTGACTCCGTTCTGATTTTCAGCTTATATCCGACTTTTTTGATTGACTGTTCACATGAATTGTGCAAGCGACCGAAATCTGACATAACTGTGAAGCAGCGCTGCCTGAAATGGACTGCAATTGGGACAATAAACGGGCCTTCTTTGTTTTGCATTTCACATTTCTGTAAAAAGAACGAATCTGTGTTACATGAGGGGAAAGAAAAACATCATGTTAGCAGGTTTATAACACAGAACTGAGTTCCGTTTAACCCACAATCACAAAAGGTAACCCACGACGTGGTGACAACCTAATTATAACCTTATTATGCAACTCCATAAATCATAAAGATAGAGATTAGATTAATGTCTCTGAAAAACGCTGACTCGCATAATCACAAAATTGCAATAATTATCTTTAAACATTTACCCATATTTCCTATTTACTGTTTCTTTGCCAATATGTGCTAAAAATGCAATATCACCATCCAGTCAGTGCAAGTCAACAAGGAATTTGCTTAATTTGTGGGACTTTTCGAGAGGGCCCGAGTATTTGAAGAGTGAAATCTATGAGATCATAGGCTGTGGTGAACAACAGGGGGCGATCTTTGGAGGAGTTTAAACACAAGCTTTACAGTAAAACCCCTCCACATCAACCTGCGTAAGTCAACACTCATGCATGAAGAATGGGGGCCCAAAAATAAATCTTGCACACCCCGTTAAAACAGCTAGTTGTACCTCTGCCCGGCAGTATCTGAGAATTCACTAGGATCAGGTGGAAGTAGTTCAAAAAGATAGGGTGGTCTATGTTGTAATTTATGGTTATGGTAATTCTTAGACTCATTTTTGGCACACTAGTTCTTGCCATTTATTTACCTTTTTTTGAGAATCACGTTGTATTGAATAATGCTGCCTATGGCAAGCTACGTTTTTGTCGGCCTAGACCCAATACAAATCCTTGCTAAGCATGAGTCATTACACTTAATCTTAGAATTCTAAGTAAAAATGGTTAACCCTGAGTGTCTCTCAGGTTAAGGTGTTATGATCCACCTTAGCGTGTTAAGCCCAAATGGTGCTTGGGATAGCAGGCTGCTGCAGTCTCGTAGGTAAAACAACATCATGTTGCAAATGAGAAGTCAAGCCAAATGACACCTTTTATTGTCTGAATAAAAAGATTACAATATGCAAGTGTTTGAGGTAACTCAGGCCCCTTCTTCAGGCAAGATGTAAAGAAGGGGCCTGAGTTGCCTCAAAAGTTTACATATTGTAGTTTTTTTAATTAGCCAATAAAAGGGGTCATTTTACTTGACCTCATTACATCCATAATGGATAACACAGTATAACACCCTAGTACTATCAGGCTGCAAAATAATCATAAGTAGTTCTATGCATTTGCCACTCTATGGTATGCAGTGGATGGCATGCAGGAATGGATGGACTTCCTTCCCTTACTTGGCTGGAAGGGAAATGGGCAAAAAGAGTGGCAGGGTGTTCCCTGTCTAAGCCAGGAAGGTGGCAGAAGATCCTAAAACAGAACGCTGGCATCACAGAAGGGTTGGACTGAAGAACAGTACCCGGCCGTGTGGTCAGTGTCACAGAAGGACAGGGGTAGATGGCCTGTAATCCTGACAGGTCCCCCCGGGTATGCTAGATGGTAGCATCCATGGGTCAGGATTCCCACACGGACACCCACAGGGTATTCTGGGACATGTAGTCCCTTGGGGCACCCCTGTGGGGTTCTGTGGGGGCCACCAGGTGGAGCTGATGGGATTAATGATCCCTACTTTACGTTTACGATTTCCAATTGACCCAGAAGTGCTTCCATCAAAGTTGGAATGCATACAGCAGCAGAAAAATAAAAATAAATACAGCCAATCAATCAATCATCCATCCATCCATCCATTTTCCAACCCGCTGAATCCAAACAGGGTCACGGGGGTCTGCTGGAGCCAATCCCAGCCAACACAGGGCACAAGGCAGGGAACCAATCCCGGGCAGGGTGCCAACCCACCGCAGGACACACACAAACACACCCACACACCAAGCACACACTAGGGCCAATTTAGAATCGCCAATCCACCTAACCTGCATGTCTTTGGATTGTGGGAGGAAACCGGAGCGCCCGGAGGAAACCCACGCAGACACGGGGAGAACATGCAAACTCCACGCAGGGAGGACCCGGGAATCGAACCCAGGTCCCCAGGTCTCCCAACAGCGAGGCAGCAGCACTACCCACTGTGCCACCGTGCCGCCATCAATCAATCAATTGATCAATAAATACATGAATAAATGTATGCTGTACACATATTTCAGAATGAACTTAACGAGTACATTCAGTGAAAACATTGAATTGCCTGATAGCAGTGGGCAGAGCCCCGGGTTAACAACGACCGCCACCAGTACTGTTACTCAACAGGGTGCTGGTGGAAATTCGGCTACTGTATGCCGAAGAAGAAGAAGGAGAAGAAGAGGGGGGAGACGTGTCCGGAGCCAGGAGGAGAGGATGAAAGTAAAGAGAGTGGAACTGAGGGTAAGAACTTTGAATGTTTGCAGTATGACTGATAAGGGGAGAGAGTTAGCAGATATGACAGAGAGAAGCAAGGTTGATATATTGTGCGTGCAAGAGACTAAATGGAAGGGGAGTAAGGCCAGGTGGATCAGAGGTGGATTCAAATTGTTCTATCATGGTGTGGATGGGAGGAGAAATGGGGTAGGAGTTATTATGAAGGAACAGTATGTCAAGAGTGTTTTGGAGGTGAAAAGTGTGTCAGACAGACTAATGATTATGAAGCTGGAAATTGGAGGTGTGATGATGAATGTTGTCAGTGCATATAAATCACAAGTTGGGTGTGCAATGGGTGAGAAAGAAGATTTTTGGAGTGAGTTGAATGAAGCGATGAATAGTGTACCCAAGGGACAGAAAGTGGTGATTGGAGCGGATTTCAATGGACATGTTGGTGAAGGGAACAGTGGAGACAAGGAGGTGATGGGTAGGTGTGTTGTCAAGGAGAGGAATGAAGAAGATCAGAGGATAGTGGATTTTGCCAAAAGGATGGACATGGCTGTGGTGAATACGTATTTTAAGAAGAGGGAGGAACATAGGGTTACGTACAAGAGTGGAGGAAGATGCACACAGGTAGATTACATCCTATGCAGAAGAGTTGATCTGAAGGAGATTGAAGACTGCAAAGTGGTGGCAGGGGAAAGTGTAGTTAAGCAGCATAGAATGGTGGTCTTTTGGATGACATTGGAGATCAGGAAGAGAGTGAGGGCAGAGCCAAGGATCAAATGGTGGAAGATAAAAAAGGAAGACTGCAAGGTTGAGTTTAGGGAGGAGGTGAGTCTGGCACTGGGTGGCAGTGAAGGGTTACCAGACAACTGGGAAACTACAGCAGATGTAGTAAGGGTGACAGCAAGAAGGGTGCTTGGCGTGACATCTGGACAGTGGAAGGAGGAAAAGGAAACCTTGTGGTGGAATGAGGAAATACAGGAGAGTATACAGAGGAAGAGGATGGCAAGGAAGAAGTGGGATAGTCAGAGAGATGCAGAAAGTAGACAAGAGTGCAAGGAGATAAGGCGCAAGGTGAAGATAGAGGTGGCGAAGGCTAAAGAAAAGGCGTATGATAAATTGTATGAGAGGTTGGACACTAAGGAGGGAGAAAAGGACCGATTGGCTAGACAGAGGGAGCGAGCTGGGAAAGATGTGCAGCAGGTTAGGGTGATAAAGGATAAAGATGGAAACGTACTCACAAGCAAGGAGAGTGTGTTGAGCAGATGGAAAGAGTACTTTGAGAGGCTGATGAATGAAGAGAACGGGAGAGAGAAGAGGTTGGATGATGTGGAGATAGTGAATCAGGAAGTGCAATGGATTAGCAAGTAAGGACAGCTATGAAGAGGATGAAAAATGGAAAGGCCATTGGTCCAGATGACATACTTATGGAAGCATGGAGGTGTTTAGGAGAGATGGCAGTGGAGTTTTTAACCAGATTGTTTAATGGAATTTTGGAAAGTGAGATGATGCCTGAGGAGTGGAGAAGAAGTGTACTGGTGCCGATATTTAAGAATAAGGGGGATGTACAGGACTGCAGTAACAACAGGGGGGTAAAATTGATGAGACACAGCATGAAGTTATGGGAAAGAGTAGTGGAAGCTCAGTTAAGAAGTGAGGAGATGATTAGTGAGCAGCAGTATGGGTTCATGACAAGAAAGAGCACCACAGATGTGATGTTTGCTCTGAGGATGTAGATGGAGAAGTTTAGAGAAGGCCAGAAGGAGTTGCATTGTGTCTTTGTGGACCTGGAGAAAACATATGACAGGTTGACTCGAATAGAGATGTGGTATTGTATGAGGAAGTCGGGAGTGGCAGAGAAGTACATAAGAGTTGTACAGGATATGTATGAGGGAAGTGTGACAGTGGTGAGGTCTGTGGTAGGAGCGACGGATGGATTCAAGGTGGAGTTTGGATTACATCAGGGATCAGCTCTGAGCCCTTTCTTATTTGCAATGGTGATGGACAAGTTGACAGACGAGATTAGACAGGAGTCCCCGTGGACTATGATGTTTGCTGATGATATTGTGATCTGTAGCGATAGTAGGGAGCAGGTTGAGGAGACCCTGGAGAGGTGGAGATATGCTCTAGAGAGGAGAGGAATGAAGGTCAGTAGGACCACCAAGACAGAATTCATGTGTGTGAATGAGAGGGAGGTCAGTGGAATGGTGAGGATGCAGGGAATAGAGTTGGTGAAGGTGGATGAGTTTAAATACTTGGGATCAACAGTACAGAGTAATGGGGATTGTGGAAGAGAGGTGAAGAAGATAGTGCAGGCAGGGTGGAATGGGTGGAGAAGAGTGTCAGGAGTAATTTGTGACAGACGGGTATCAGCAAGAGTGAAAGGGAAGGTCTACAGGACGGTAGTGAGACCAGCTATGTTATATGGGTTGGAGACAATTGCACTGACCAGAAAGCAGGAGACAGAGCTGGAGGTGGCAGAGTTAAAGATGTTAAGATTTGCACTGTGTGTGATGATGATGGACAGGATTAGAAATAAGGACATTAGAGGGTCAGCTCAAGTTGGACAGTTGGGAGACAAAGTCAGAGAGGCGAGATTGCGTTGGTTTGGACATGTGCAGAGGAGAGATGCTGAGTATATTGGGAGAAGGATGCTAAGGATAGAGCTGCCAAGGAAGAGAAAAAGAGGAAGGCCTAAGAGAAGGTTTATGGATGTGGTGAGAGGACATGCAGGTTATGGGTGTAACAGAGCAAGATGCAGAGGACAGAAAGATATGGAAGAAGATGATCCACTGTGGCAACCCCTAACAGGAGCAGCCGAAAGAAGAAGTGGGCAGAAAAGACCCTCAGAGGCACTTCTTGGCATGGCAGAACAAGCTTGTGGCTAAAAGTGATCCAAGAGAGCACCTCCTGGAGGGGATGGAGGGGAGTTTTCATGATGGTGTCCAATTTTAACACCTCAACAGCTTCCAGTATTGTCCTGGGTTGCCCTGTGATGGCACAGCCTTTCCTGATAAATATTGTTCAGCCATTGTGCTTCTTTGGAGCTCAGGTTGCTTCCCCAGGAGACCCCAACATAGAACATCACACTGGCTACTCTGGACTGGTAGAACATTTTCAGCAGCTTGCTGCACACATCACAAGACCTGAGTCTCCACTTGAAGTCCTTTCTGCTCTGACCCGACTTGTCCAGCACCACAGTTTTGCCAGTTTGTTGTTCATGTGGACCCCCAGGTACTTGTAGCTCTGCACCACTTCCAAGCCCTCCCCAAGAATGGCGACTCATCTCAGAGGCTCCTTGGAATGCCAGAAGTCCACCACCACTCTTTCTAATGTTGGTTGTTCTCCCTGCATCACAAGATTAAGTCCTTCACAACCTTCCTGTACTCTGACGAGTCTCCATTATTAATGCAGCCTATGATAGACAAGTCATCAGAAAAGATCTGTAGATGGCAAGGTCTGGTATTGTACTAGAAGTCTGTTGTGTAAAGAAGTGAACAGGAATGGAGACAGGACAGTACTCTGAGGCGCTCCAGTATTACAGACCACCATATTCGACACACAGTCCCCTCTGCCTCACAAACTGCTGTCTGTTGCTCAGGTAGTCCACCATCCTGGAGACTGTGGGGGCATCAGGATGCAAAGCCTTGAGCTTTTTCCCTAGTCAATGAAGCAGAATGGTGTTAAAGGAAGTGAAAAAATCAAAGCCCATGATCCTGACTGAGGTGTCCAAGTGGGAGCAGACTCTGTGGAGCTTGGAGAGGAGAGCATCCTCCACCCCTACACTCGTGGCCAAAAGTTTGGAGAATCACACAAATATGAATTTTCACAAAGTTTTCTGCCTCAGTTTTTATGATGGCAATTTGCATCTACTCCAGAATGTTCTGAAGAGTGAGCAGATGAATTGCAATTAATTGCAAAGTCCATCTTTGCCATGAAAATTAACTTCATCCCAAAAAAAACAGCTACATGTCAGTCCTGCCACCAAAGGACCTGCCAACATCATTTCAGCAATCCTCTCGTTAGCACAGGTGAGGACAAGGCTGGAGATCACTCTGTCATGTTGATTGAGTTAGAACAGAGAGGTTCAATGGTTGTGAAGAATGCTTCAGGGTGCCCAAGAAAGTCTCCTAAAGTGGATTCAGCTGTGGGCACCACCAGGGCAGAGCTTGCTCAGCAATGGAAGCAGGCAGGTGTGAGTGAGGTGAAGACTTTTGGAGGATGGCCTGGTGGGTGTCAAGAAGGGCAGCAAAGACACCAAGAAAAACATCAGGGACCGACTAATATTCTGGGATTGGACTGCTGAGGACTGCTGGGGAAAGTCATTGTCTCTGATGAATCCTGAATTCTGATTGTTTGGGGGATCCAGAAAAAAGAAAAGGTGAGCGGCACTACGATCAGTCCTGTGTCAGGGCAACAGTAAAGCATCCTGAGAACATTCATGTCACGTGGGGTTGCTTCTCAGCCAAGGCAGTGGGCGCAATCACAATTTGACCTAAGAGCACAGCCATGAATAAAGAATGGGACCAAAACAACCTCTGAAAGCAACTTCTCCCCACCATCCAAGAACCATTTGGTGACCAACAATGAACAATCCAGCATGATGGAGCACTGGGCCAAAAGGCAAAAGTGAGAACTGAGTGGCTCGGGGAGCAAAACATCGAAATTTGGGGTCCATAGGCCAAGAAATTCCCAGACCCTAATCCCATTGAGGATCCTCAAGAGGCGGATGGACAAACAAAAACTCACCAATTCTGACAAACTCAAAGCATTGATGATGCAAGAATGTGCTGCCATCAGTCAGGATTTGGCTCAGAAGTTGATTGCCAGCCTGCCAGGGTGAATTGCAGAGGTCTTGAAAAAGGAAGCAGGGCCAACACTGCAAATATTGACTCTGCGTATAAACAGAATGTAATTGTCAATAAAAGCCTTTGAAACTTATAAAATGCTTGTGATTCTACTTCAGTAATCCATAGAAACATCTGACAAAAAGATCTAAAAACACTGAAGCAGCACCCTTTGTGAAAACCAACACTTGGGTCGTTCTCAAAACCTTTGGCCACAGTTGTGCATGTGCCTGATAGGCAAACGGCAGAGGATCCTGATGTAACGAAACCAGGGGTTCAATCAGTACTGCAGTAAATCCTTACATCATATGTAGGGCCTGGATGTGCAGGGACACCGCTCTCCACTAGAGGGAGCTGTAGCCTGACATCTTTATAGCCTTAGGGGACAGTAGTGGAGTAAACCGAGGGAAACACGTTTCTATATGACACGCTGTGGTAAAGGCGCTATATAGCCATCGACCTGACACAGACTGACAGCCGAGGCATGTATAAAAATAAACAAAAAGGTTTTATTTTTGTCTTCAGCCGTGGGGTACATCTTCCCCATGTCCCACAGGCCATACACAGTCCCCAAAACTACACCAAATGAAAAACACCCAAAAACACACTCTTCTT